>NC_141085.1:22165529-22173029 GCF_041138505.1 Cibotium barometz
GTGTACATTATTCTAAAGATTGATAGTAACTTATCAAAGTGATTTGTAAAGGTGAGAGGTGCACATGGAAATCGCTAGTGTGTGTGGAAGTCACTTGTTGCATGTAGCCCCCATAAATTTGATGGAGCTCACACATGTATTGTGCTAGTTGCATGGTTTATGTGTACACATGGGTTGTGATGTGTGTGTAATCAATGCTCATTTGTGAAGCCTACCCAAGGCTACAAATATGGGTATATTTGTGATTATGTAGTAAGGGATTTACAATGAGATTAAGCATGATTATTTATTAAGCCTTGTTTAGAATTTCAATATGGTATATCTGAGCCCCCTTGTTGACATAATCAAGTACATGCTAATAATCTAGTGTTTGGTATTAAATAACCTAATCATAATTAAACACATGGTTTAGGATAGTGTGGTGTGTGGCATGTAATATCTCATTATATTATGTTTTCATAATAAAGAGAACACTACGGTGAGCTCCAAGCTTGATCTTGTTGTGAGCTATTCCAACTCTAGATTTGTTCATGGTATCCGAGCACCAAGGAGATCACCATTCTAGCACACACAAATTAGAAAAAGAAATAAAATTTTATTTTTTTAGACCATTAAGAGTGAGAAAAGTGGATAAGATAGAGCTCACCATTTGGGAGAGTGAACTATTTGTACAAACTTTATCCACTTTTCTCACTCTTAATGGTCTAAAATGCTTAGTTCAAATGAGCTTCAAATCTTGCTAAAATGCTTAGCTCAAATGAGCTTACCTTTTAGGGTTTTGCTAGGTTGGTTAAGCTCAAACTGAAAATAATGAGAATGTGGCCTTCTCCCAAGTGCAACAAGTTGTTAATAAGTGATGTTTGCTTTCTAAAATCCCATATCTTCCGCAATGGAATAAGGCCCTTGACCCTTGGAGAGACCAAATTTAACAACTCCAAAGTGCCTTTTCTGCTTCTTGGAACTTTGCTGCTTTCACCCTTTTCTTTCATTTGCCACTTTCGAAGAGGCTTTTCCTCTTCTACATCCTTATGCTTCATGGGTCTCTTCTCTTAAGAACACACATCAATAATAACTTTACCTTTATCTTCAACAACATATTCTTCCTTAGTGGCATCTATTAAATTTATAGGATTGTGATCGGATACCTCACCTTAGTGGTATCAAGAAGAAGGCAGTCGCTTTCAAAACGTTTCTTCTCTTGGCATCCATAGCATGTAATGCGAGAAAGATCAGAAGAGCCACAATTTTTTGCAAGTTTTTGCTTGCCCTAAGGGAGCCCTTCTTTCATGAAGTTCAAGCTATAACTTATCCATCCTTACCGTTGTGAGTTGAGACACCACTGCATCAAGTGCATTGGAGGTAGCCATACTTTGTTGTTGTTCAAAGGGCACCACTTTAGGAGTAGTAGAAGAAGGTGTAACTGCCACGTAGCTTGTAAAATGGCACGCGTGAGCCGCCTATGCGGCAGAGCTCGATCGGACACGGAGTCCACACGCCGAAATGCATGTGGTGAGTGTGTCCGAGGTTTAGGGGTGAGGCACCCGGGTCCGAGGACCGTGGGCGGTCAGGCTAGTGTGGGTAGGCAGGCCACTATATAAGCTAGTAGTGTGGATACTTATCCACATTCCTCTATGGTTGGGTGGTGAATCCACATTTCTTTATGGTTGGGTCGTGACTAGAGCTCCTTGCCCTTTTGTGCTATAGCAGCAATTATGGTGACGTAACATTGGTATCAAAGCTGAGAATCGTTCCTATCTCTCGTGCGGTCTCTCTCTCACTTCTCTCAGTACGAACAAGCTTCGAAAGTGATAAGCCTATCTCATCTTGTTTTTTTTAAATGGTTTAAGTTCTCTTGTTTTTTCTGAGTTCTGCAAAACTATGAAAGAAGTAAAGCTTTTGAAGAGGGAGAAATTGAGGTCTCTCTGGTTAGCTATATAGAGTGGAAAAGGCAAGCATAAGGTCCATATCCACTTCGATCACTCGCTGGTGGAGAGTGGCTCTTACATGAAACCCCGCAGAGAGGCGCTTCTTCCTCCACAGGAGGACATCAGCAGAGTGACCTCTGCATTATCCCTCACTACCGGGAGAGGAGTAGGCCACATCACACACACAAGGGATAATATTTATTAAAATTTTAAAAAATTTGCCTTTTTTTGGGGAGTCTGTTCCCACGCCATGAGTACGTAGCCACACACTGTGAAATTCAATGGAAGCCTCATCGTAGGCATTATAGGGGTCATGAATTTGTAAGCATATGTGCTCGTATTTGTGACCATTTGCTCATGTATGCGTAGTCACACACAAGAGGTACATTGACGAATTTTGAAATTATTAAAAAAACCACTATGTCATTGTAGTAGCGCATGGCTAGTTAATTGTGTGCGTAGTCACATAGTTGTAGCCACCATCAAAGAAAGGGTGAAACAAAATTCAAGGCATTGGTGTGCGCAATTTACATATGTATCATTAGTTTGGTGTCCATTGGCAATGAATGCATATGATGTGCATGCTTTGAAATTCTTGACGGAGCTTGATATATACCCAGCGTGGTTGTGGGTACGCATGGGTACATGCATGCAATTCTCCTATAAAACGAATGTGCAAGATGTGACGTAGTTTGCAATTGCCAAGTATATATAGGTGCACATGCTTGCAAATATATGTTTGCACATCACTTTGTTGGTAGTCATAATGCTACTCAAAACATGTGCAGATGCTTCGAATTGGATTTATGGTTATAGCTACCATAAAATTGGTGCCCATAGTGGTCTTGTGATTGTTAGATATCTTATTTTGGGTAGGCGTGGAGATTATGCTTAGTCAGCAGAGATGCAAACACTCGTGCATGGTCCGTAGAGATCAACTATTCTATGTTTTGTAGTATTCTTAAAGTGAGGTCCATAGCGATCCATAGCGATCTTTAAGTTCGGAGTTTACCGAACACGTAGGAATTTGGGTGTTGATGATGTTCATTGTCCTGTTGTTCACGATATGACTTGAAATAGATTACGGAGCTACTCTACCCACCTTTGGAGTATGTCATTGCTCCTTTTTTTAATAGAATGGGAGTATACCTACTAATAGGTCTTGTTCGAAGCTAGCTTGTCTGGCTATTCTTTAATATCTTAAGAGCTTGGCTTGATTACTAGTTTAGGGAGCAGCCCATTGAGATCTTACAAGATTACTTTGACAAATACTCTAGATTGAGTATTGGAGGTTGTGGATCTTGTTATCTCTCCCTAAAAGTATAGCTATGTTGAACTTTGGAACAGACTATGCATGGTTCGTCTAGTGCAAACACCCAGCGTAGTCATCCACATGCTTGAGATTTTATTTCTCAAGGAGAGGAAAAGAGTAGACTCATGTGTCACAGTGAACTTCATGCTCATTTGATGGAATGGGACATCAAATGTTCATGTTCATGGTGGTCTTGGTGGTATGGACACCAAGATTCATACGGTTGACTCTTTGGTTATTTATAAGCTTGTTCCATAGTGATCAACAAGTGTTGGTATACTTGTTTTGTAGTGTGATCAAGTGTTTGGACAAGATTGAGTTTGAGACTCACTTATCGCCTTTTGTTGGGAAGAAATCCAATGACAAAGTTTGGAGAAGCTCTGTGTAGCATAGCCATGATTAAATACTAGTGCTGACAAAGTGGTTTCTAGTTGGTGAGCAGGAACCATTGGTGAGCAGAAAGACTAATATAGTTGGATGGTTGTGATATGTGGGGGACACCCTACAACATTCAGGGAGTGTAATCTCGCCTATATCCAACATTGGTTTCATTTTTTAATGCATGTTTGGTTGCTACAATACAAATCATGGAAGTATGGAATGACTTTCATGAAAGGAAAGAAAATTCTTATTTTACTCGCGCTATTTAGTGTTGCAAAGTTCATGTCCTTGTAGAACCTACCAGTTTGGGAATGAGTGGATCATTACCAGTATGCGATGGGGTTACTACCTGGTTAAAGTGAGAAGTACTTCACTCCAAACGAGCATGGCTATTTATTGTCATTGGATCCAACAAAGTTTTATAAACCATGACTGTGTTTATTAGAAAAAATTCTAAGCCGGAGAGCTTAGCAGAGTATTCTAACATGTCTAGTGAGTTTAGTACTGAACGTGGTGGTTTAGAAGTAAACTCAAGGTTTGAAGCTAATACGGAGAGATTAGAGGCAAACCACATTAGATTTAGTATTAATCCAGAGTGGGTACACAAATCGTAATCTTAATGCTAGTATGGAATGCCTACCAGTTATCTTGATCGTTTTTTATACTTTGGCATGGTGTTTTTGTATGCGTGTGTACTTTCCAACAATCATCGCCTTCCTCGTTTAGAAAGGTTTGCTAATTTGGAGTGATTAGTCAAGGTTTCTACGAGAAGAAGATTGACACACTGATCTGGAGTGATTAGATGAAACTCTTGGGTTATGTACTGAGACGACGAAGTGCTTAGGGGTGGACCCTTCATGCTCGCTTGACCTTTTGTCAAATGGGGGTGATAAACTTATCGAAAGAAAGTGATAAATTCATTTAACCAACATAGGTGTCGACTTCCACGAGCTCAAATTTTATGGAAACCTTAGGTGCTTGTTATTCTAGATAAAGCCCTAACCTTGTCAATTTGGTGCTAAACCAAATTGGTAAGAGTGTTCAATGTGTAGTTGAGTATGCATGAAATTATTTTCACATTATGCTTAGGCATGGCAGATGTCTATGAGGTGGATCCACAAAATATTTGGGGCAAGTTCTTAAAGAACTTTGCTATTTGTATTCACACTGAAGCTGAGTCTAAGTCCTCTATCATTGCCTAGTGGGACTCATAGTTTGATACTGAACCGTAGAGTTCAAAGATTGGCATAGTTGTTGATTAGATGTTGGATCAATAATAATTTGGTGCTGGAATGCCCCATACTTTATGTCATAGTGCCAAAGGTTTTGAGTCAATCTAGATGAGCACTTCACAGTAAGTGGCTCGAGCATCTTGTCAAAGACGACTCTGTAAATATCCCAACTTGAGAAAGGTATATTCATGTTTACAGAGTTACTCAACCAAATCGAGGGAAAGATTTGGTGTTTTGATAGAGGGTAAAGTGGATGTTGTTCCTCTTTACTTCACTAGGAAAAAGAATAATCATACACATTTATGTTTTGTAATATGTTTATGAAGTGTGTACAAGGACCCGTTATTTTTTGTTGGCATCGGTTATAGTTGGGTAGTATATTGCCACACCTATATAGGTAGGTAGTGCACTGTCATGGGGAAGGAACAAAGATTTGTTATATGCCAGACTTCATATTGGTATTAAAAACAAATTGGATGTTGTGTTATTCATGTCGAAGAGTCTCAAAGTACAGAGATTGATTTTGTTTGTCTATCAATGTAAGGTGTGTTGAAGGCATACCTAATCCACATATCGTAGCATATGTATATACAGATTGGGTAAGCGATAAAGAATTTCTCGTTTATTGCTTCATAGTAAATCATTTTCCATAATTAAAATGGTTTACAATATTGTTTCACATAGTAGAGGTGTTCAGTGAGACCACAATTGTAGAGGTGTGTCTAGATGGTGCTGATTTTGGATGTGACCATAGATAGCCCATAAACATGCCCATAGAGACATGGTTGGCCATAGAGACATAGACATGTATTGCCAAGCAAACAAAGTGGCTGCAAGAGTAAACATGTGGATAGGCATGTATCTACTCATGGGCTAGGAGTGATACTCTCATTGGTGCGCATTTCTCTTGATTTTCTAGTAGTGCGTAGACACTATACATCACATAGATGCTATCTATGTGGAAATCATCTTTGTTGTTGCAAGATGTGTAAACGGTTCTTGGAAGAACGTAAGAACTTTAGGAGAGAGGAAAGTGCATCTTTCCTTAAACTATGTGGTCAATTGAACTTTACCACATTATAGAACAATTTGCTAAAGACTTATAACAGCTGTGCACAAATTTGTTGAATTAAAGTCCACGTGGTTTCTAACCACAAGAGAAAAACATCTTTGATGTCGTAGAACATGCAAAGGAATTCCTTGAATGTCGGAGCACATTCATTTTTTATGAGGTTCTTGAGGATTTGAGAATTTTTGGTGTATACTAAAGGCATGATGTTATTCGATGCCTTAGTAGCAATTTGTGTTTTATTGACATTTTTTATAGTTATAAGTGGTAACTATGGTTTGGTGTTCTACATGAAACATGAGTGTTGCATGTTTCCTTGGTCATAGTACTTAAGGAAAATATGTGTTGTGTGTCTTGCTTTCCTTGTCGTAGTACTTAGGGAAGTTATATACATAGATGACCATATGATTTACACACATACACTTTTTTACAACTTTCTGAACAGTTACTAGTTTCATGGATGAAAACTCTTCTTGAAGGGAAAAGCAAAAAGGTCAACATTTTACCAAATAATAAGATGTAAAAACATCTGAGTTTGAAAGACTCTTTATCAAACATCTCTACAAACTATATAGCATGCCCGTAGATATAGCATTGGGTAGAGATAGAAAGTTTGATAGTCATCAAAGGTTAAATATCACTCTAAGTAAGAGTGAGGTCAACCATCTGTAGATTGATGGTGGTCAAACTAGAAACCCAACGAGGTTCTAGAGCATTTGCTTGTGCATAGATGAATAATCTAGTGGAGAGGAGTACCTCTCACCTTTGGAATCTGTCTTTTGTGCTCATGACTAGATTTGCTCCATTTACGTTGTTTTATGGACTCTAGTCTAGATCTTCTATGCCCGTAGAGCTATGCAAGGAGAAGAGTCAACAAGTTGGTAGCATAGCATGGCAGCATAGTCTACAAATATTTAGTAGTGTAGTCTACAAATGGTTGGTAGTGTAGTCTATAAACTTGAGTTTCTGGAGAGCTCTCGAGCACACTTAGTTTTTCATGTCAGTGGCATGTGAAAACAATGTATCACCAAGACAACGTAGTTTGTCTTAAAGTTGTAGTTCAGTCCTTGGAGTTACCGCACTTCCACATGAATGAAGGAGAATTTTTAGGTTCAAAGATCAGAACACGAGGTGTACTGTGTATGATGAGAAATTATTAAGTGGAAGGATAGGTCAAAAAAGGTCTTAAGTGAGAACAACTATATATTTTTACCAATAACTTTCCCTAGTTTGTTTTCGCGGATGAAAACTTTTTAGAAGGGGGGGTAATGTCACGTAGCCTGTAATGGCATGCGTGAGTCGTAGCCAGAGCTCAACCAAACACGGAGTCCACATGCTGAAGTGCATGTGGTGAGTATGTTTGGGGTTCAGGGGTGAGGCACTCGGGTCGGAGGACTATGGGCGACCGGGCTAGTGTGGGTAGGTAGATCACTATATAAGCCGGCAATGTGGATACTTATCCACATTCCTCTATGGTTGGATGGTGACTAGAGCTCCTTGCCCTCTTGTGCTATGGCGGCGATTATTAATGGTGTAGGTAAAAGCGATAATACCTAAAGCTTTAGTTGATCTACATCCTCA
>NC_141085.1:22175529-22180529 GCF_041138505.1 Cibotium barometz
ATTTGGAGATGCCATAGAATTTGTGAAGAGATGCGAGAAATGTCAATGATTTGCTATTCTGCAGCAACAACACAGGAGGACAGAATGCCACTTATCCCTATAATTGTGAGACAACCCTTTGAGACATGGGATATTGATTTTGTTAGACCCATTAGTCCAACAACGCATCTGTCACAACCTTCTTATGTGATCATAGCCATGGATTATTTCACCAAGTGGGTAGAGACGAGAGTCTCTAAAAAAGCTGATGCTCGAACTATGGCCAAGTTCTTGTATGAACAAATCATTGCCAGATTTGGATATCCACTAGAATTAGTTAGTGACTGAGGTTTGCATTTCATCAATGAGGTGATTGAACATTTACTCATGGGATTCCTTGTAATCCATAAAAAATCATCACCTTATTATCCACAGGTAAATGGCCAAGCTGAGAGCACTAACAATATTTTATGCGCTATCATGACCAAGACCTTAGAAAATCATCACCTTATTATCCACAAGCAAATGGCCAAGCTAGAGCACTAAAAGGATTTTATGTGCTATCATGACCTTAGAAGCCAGTCGAGCGGATTGGGAACACAAGCTAACTGCAACACTATGGGCCTATGGTATGTTGTATAAGGCAGCGATGGGATACACTCTCTTTCGTCTAACTTATGGTATTGATGTGGTAATGCCTATGGAGTTCTTAGTTCTGAGCCTGGGTATTGTGGTACAAGAAAGGCTTACAGAAAATGCGTTAGTCGAGAGGCTGATTGACTTAGAAAACTTGATGAAACCAAGCTTATTGCATTGCATGGACTTATGGTCGAGAAATTACAGAGAAAACATTGGTTTGACTATAATCTACAACACAAAGAACTGGAAACGGGGGACCTTGTCCTCATGTATGGTGCTGGAAGCACCAAGAAAAAGAAATTGAAATACAAAGGGTTCGAACCTTTTAGAGTGTCTGAAATCACCCCTCAAAGGTCAGTCTGAATTGAAACCATTGATGGGGTAGAAATATATCAATGGAAGTAAGCTCAAAAAAATTCCTCTGACCTAAGAAATGCTTGAACAAGAGCATATTCTAAAACAAAAGAAAGAGCTAGTCAAGGAAAAAATCAAGCAAGCTCAAGGGAAGCCTAAACCTATGGGACATGGGTAGCTCTAAACAAACCTCACCTAGAGGCAACTAGTGCATAGGTTTACACTATGCATTTATCAGTTATGCAAACAATGGGATTTTTAAATGTTAACATCTCTATCAGAAATAATCCCTTGGTTGGAAAGGTATTTGTTATGCCTGCAGGAACCATGGTAGAGGAGATGATTCTTGGACGATCCTAGATTTGTGCCAACAAATATAACATCCAATGGCCCCACAACACAGGTACACATCTTCGAAGGAATGATATGAGAGGTGCTTCAACTGCTACCATCCATTCCCTCACATCTTCATCACATCGATTAGATGCTGATAGAAGATATGCTAAGAAGGTTGCCTACAATTTAAATGTTGATGAATATGAGAACATCAGGGGTAAGAGGTAGATGATGAAAGAGCCTGTAGGGCCATGTTCATGATCATGCAAGTAAAGTCGGTGGACGGGTATAACAGGATACCTCTTCACATAATAGCAAAGGTGCATAAAGAGAAGGAAAATGATTGGGCCTGGTTTATACATAAATAACTCAAGTCCCACTAGTCCGAGGTGTGCAACCCTTACCTCCTCACACTAACACGCAAGCGACATCCCAATACCCCAAGGAACTCAGGAATAGGAAGTATCACATGTCCAGACACAACAGGAGGTCATGGCGGATCCGGCTCACCTCACAGCAGATGTGCAAGACAAGCTGTCCTTAAAGATAACAAAGAGATCCTAAAAGAAATAACCAAAGGAGTAAAGGAGGGTAAGAAGCCACACAAACCTAAAAAGATGAGGGGTAGTATGCAACAAGTGGAAGTAGAAACCAAGTGCCTGGAAGAGGAGGTTGCCAAGGACATTGCATCATATCAGAAGCACTGTGGTAGCATAACAACAAACACCATTGAAGGTAACCACCACCCTTGACCCCAAATTGGAAATTGAAAGCATAAGCTTCACAGAAAAATTGTCCTTGGAATCCGTGGTTCCAAAGTCAATACTCTCAACACCACCTCACAGCCCCGCCACCTTGGTTTTCAAAAACGTGACACCTCTACATGATCCAGTACTCTCAAATCTGCCCACCTCAACTAAAATAGGTGTGCCCAAAGAACATGAAGAACATGAATTGCCACAAGGGATTGTAACACAGGAGGACAAAAAAGCCTCATCACAGCATCCAAAAGCTGCTTGGGAAGAACAAGAACAAGAACTAGAGGCTGACAAAGCGCAAAAGGAACGAAGGCGGTCCTAGCCCTAGTAAGAGAAGGAGACTGGACTCCAAAAAAATCCAAGGCGCCAGGTCCTTCTTAGACTATATGGAGATGCAAGTACATTCCTCAAAGAGAGTATGGAAAGTCTGGACAACTTGTTACAAATCCAGTTCCATGAAGCAGATAGTTTCAGCCTCTACCAACTCATCTTTATGGTCATCACAAGAACAAAGAGGGTGACATTATCACACCTCCTAACCACTCATTTACTGCATGTTAGACATATAATAATTATGGAAGCAGATCTAAGACAAGACAAACCAGGTGTAAGCCCACAAAGACCAATTAGCTCTGCAGTCGATGCCACACACAAGGATGTCATCAAAATCTTAAAGGCTGCCAAAGAACATGAAGCAAAGCTCACAACCATGGAATCTCACATAGACAACCTATACATGTGAACAACATCTATCTATCTCTAGACATAAGTACAAACATAGCATACCTATACCTATACACACAGACACTTACTTATTTACACACACATAGCTATACCCGTACCTAGTTGCATGACCCGTCCCTAACACGCAAGAGTATTCTTGCATGCATAAAAACAAAAGGCTCTTCATGAGGACCATTTTGGGCCTCATGGCCCTCAACTTGCCAACCTACATATACACACACCATACTTGCCACATGTATCCATGTAGAAGCTCCTGAAGCACTTACATTTCTTTGAATAAAGTACCAAAGTTGGCATAAAGATATACATCTAGAATTCTAACCAAAATAGTGTTAAAAATCTTAACACACCTGAGCAAGCATTAAAACAATCTTTGAATGACTAGATTATCTCTCCTTGGAAGCCTAAACTCCTCACCTCCATGTGCTCAAAAAAGATAATAACATTAGCTATTGCAAGATTTAATTTATGCCGAGAAGAAGCAAAAAGAAAAAACAATCTTTGAATGACTAGATTATCTCTCCTTGGAAGCCTAAACTCCTCACCTCCATGTGCTCAAAAAAGATAATAACATTAGCTATTGCAAGATTTAATTTATGCCAAGAAGAAGCAAAAGAAAAAACCTTACAAAACTCATTCGGTGGATCAACATTTGAGAACGAATGGCATTCCAATAGGCTTGTAGACAGCAAAGAGGAATATTCTGTAATGTCTAGTGCCTATGCACCAAAAATATAACTTATTAGGCTTTCAATAGTTTACAAACATTACATGTACATGAAACTAATCCGCAATCTTTTGCAATCTTAGGTGGTAAATTTCAAGGAGCCCAAAACTATCGTTGTAAGTGTCTTGAACATACAAATCTAGCAATAATCTAGGTTCTAAAAAATAAAGATATTGCAAAAAAAAATCAAAATATTTTTTTTCACATAAAACACAAAAGCCACATAAAAAGCTAGTTTTTATATCGTAATACACATGTGCTCTCTAATAGTTTGATTATTAGAGATGTTGTTGCTTGTCGTTCCCGAAACAGCGGGTCTACAATTGAACCATGAAAAGTAAATAGATTATGGTAAACAATGATGACTATATTACATCGAACGTCAAGAAGGATACCTTCAATATCTTGTCCATCACCATAAATAAATGTAAATGATCTCATTTTCACATCCATGCTAAGCAATATACCTGTGACATCAAATCAAGATTTTGAGGTCACTTTCTCTCTCTCTCTCTCTCTCTCTCTCTCTCTCTCTCTCTCTCTCTCTAAGGTGTTTAACATTCTGAGGTAATTAAAACACACGCCTTATAGAGTGACATTGGGATTTAATACCTTTCACATCACCAACAGCACGACAAATAGACTGAAGATCATCAACACAACCAATCTCATCTGTAGTAGGTAGCTCATTCAAATTAAAAGAAATGTAGCCTTATGACATATCTCTATGTGCTTGAACATTCTGATGTTCATTGATAGGTTCTTGAAGTACCGTAGCATTGGGGGTGGCTCTATTACTCAAATTTAAGTGGATTCTATCATAGAATTCTCTATGCTCTTCCTCTTCTTCAGCCCTTCCATATGTTTTGATTTAATTTTTGTTAAAGTACTCTATTAAATTAGCAACGACTTGTTTTCGAATGCAAGTCCTTATCTACAAACAATTACGGCAAGACACACGTGTTGTATCCAAAATTCTAAGCCGATAAACTTGGCTCAAACTTAGAATATGTAGCTCCTAACCATCTTTCGACTCCTTTGAAAAAAAAATAACAAATACTAAGAAGACCAAGAGAAAAAATAGAAATAGAGATGTAAATAATTTGAGAAAATAGAAACTTCATAAATATCACCACAGTGAGCCGGATCTAGAAAGTTGCAATACAATTTGCTCCTTGAGCAAAACCATCATTACTGTCACAAAAATCTCTAGGCATCTACCCTAATCTCCAACATACGACTCATCTTTTTCATTATAGCATTGAGTCAATTAATAGATATCTTTAGACTCAATACCTCCAAGCCTAATGTACATACTTGTTGCTCTTTTTTAGAGAATCGACTTGTTCTTTACATTCCCTATTACATCCACCCAAGTTTTCCCAAATTTCAACATGCATATTTTCCATGAAAGACATCATGACTAGTTGGTTAGCCTCCATGTGACCACTACCATCATCAAG